>NC_037677.1:104755820-104772985 GCF_003255815.1 Theropithecus gelada | reverse complement strand
TTTTTTTTTTTTTTTTTTTTTTTTTTTTTTTTTTTTTTTTTTTTTTTAGCCAGAGTCTTGCTCTGTCGCCCAGGCTGGAGTGCAGTGGCACAGTCTCGGCTCACTGCAAGCTTCGCCTCCCAGGTTTAAGCTTCTCCTGCCTCGGCCTCCCAAGTAGCTGGAACTACAGGCGCATGCCGCCAGGCCTGGCTAATATTTTGTATTTTTAGTAGAGACGGGGTTTCACCATGTTAGCCAGAAGGGTCTCGATCTCCTGACCTTGTGATCCACCCACCTCGGCCTCCCAAAGTACTGGGATTACAGATGTGAGCCACCGCGCCCGGGCTCCATCCACTGTTCTAAATACCTCAAACAAATGCTTTCTCTTTTTCATCCTCACAGCAGTCCCATGACCTAAGTGCAGTAATTATAACCCTGTGAGCCTGAGAAGACGGAGGCTTAGAAGAATTAAGTAATGTGCTGAACCACACAACTAGTAAATGGAACTGGCATTCAAGCACAGGCAGTTCTATACCACAAGTCTTAACCTCTGTGTTGCAGAGTCTCCAATGTGTAGGGAACCTAAAAATAATTGAGACAAGACGGAAGGGCCACTGAGTAGGCACTATCGTTAGCTGCCTAACTTGCTCTTTTATGCCAGTCTCACAGTTACCTTTATTCAATTTATTCAATTTACCTACATTCAATTCAATGTAGCACTCTGCATACACTGTCTTATTTAATCTTCACAACAATCTTACAGCTTAGCTGTGATTTTTACTAAATCTTTACTTTTAGGGTATTTAGAAAATATTTTAAAACTCTGAAATCATAAACATCAATGGACTAACATAACACAAGTATCTTTTATTAGTACATTTACAATTAGATTAACTCTTGACAACATAACAGTAGAAACTAGTAGGCAAGATCATTATCATTTCCAATGATAGAAAATGTTAATAAAATTTTTTTAAAAAGAGTTCAGGGTACATGGAATGTGAATGTATGTGGTAAAGCTGTATTTATCTTCCCTTATGCTCAAATAACATCCTGTTCCACTTCACTGTACATAACTTATATTTACAATAGATTATATAGTTAATTTTTGTTTTGTACCTTATTGGTTATTTATTCTAAAGGCTTATATTATCAAATGAAGGAAATGCCATGTCAATTTGAAAAAGCCAAGCAAGGAGTCTCCCTTCTTCCCAGAGCTGGACTCATGAGGCGGCACCAGGGGCTTGGTCATGTCATTCTCAGTGTAGAAAAACGTTGATATATTTGTAAAATATCTAACTGCTCCTCTTGCAAAAATGTAGGATGATACAGAACCTAGAAAAGAAAGAAGGAGGAATGCTTCGGGGAAATTAATATTTTACTTTAATGTTTAAATTATCTTTGCATTAATAGAGTTGTTTGATTCATAATTCACATATTGAACTCAGTCAGCTTTGAATTTGTAATTGGATGTGGGCCAGCATGATTTCTTTATTGCTATGTTATAAGAGATTTAAACATTAGCATTTGTTTGTTTATTGTGGTTTTTTTTCTTATTTTTGCATTTTCTCTTTTTTGAGAGAGAAGGCGAAATAATAAATTATAATTCAGGTCATGGGTTTTTAATCCTATTTCATCATTTTTTAGTTTTATAATCTGAGATGATTGATATAGCTTCTCTGCCTCAATAACAACAAAAAGAGTGAGGAAAAAACACTGTCCCTGTCTACACGAGGGAGGTGTGTGTGTGTGTGTGTGTGTGTGTGTGTGTGTGTTGGGCACTGTAAGTGTTTTACTATTACAGGTAACCAGGCATGAGCAGGGCAACAGAGGGCTCTTCCCCTCACCCACTAGAAATGTCAGGTGATGGTTTAGCGGTTATATCATTGCCTCTCTAGAGGTGATAAATTGGCAGCCTGTGCTGTGGAGAGGTCATTTCCTGATGGTCCACACCCATTAACATCAAAATATTAATTGAATGTACACCCCAGAAAGAAGCAACTTCCTAGGTGGGAACATTAAGAAACAAAAGTGATGAAGTATGATCTTCTGGGTACACCCCTCTGGAAAAAGGGAAGAAAGCCTCAGATTGGAAGCATATCACTCCCTAAACACACTGCAGGTGCTCCATTCCCAAGGGTAAGGAGAACACTACACAAGGGGAAAGCGCACCCTAAAGGAAGAATCATGGGAAAGAGGTGCACCTATAAAAGTCCTAGGATCACGGTTCAGTGGGGCACTTGAACATCTCTCTCTTTAACCTTCATGAACCCTCTTGGATCTCTTCCAAGTGAACTTTCCTTTCTTTTCTGCTCTAAGGCCTTTTAAACAAACTTCCACTCCTGGTCTGGAACTCACCTCAGTCTCTTTTTCTGCTTTATGCCCCTCAGTCAAATTCTTTCTTCTGAGGAGGCAAAAATTCAAGTTGCTGCAGATGCATAGGGATTTGCAGCCAGTAACTCGGCATAACTCCGATCTCTTCCACCAGTAACATTATGAGATGATAAAGTGATTTATTTCTGTTCTGAACTCACATAAAACATATTTTTCTTTATCTTTCTTGCCATAGACAGAGTCTGTCACTTTGTCTTATTTTTACTCTATGACTGCAGTGTTTCTCCAGAGTAAGATGGTCTTCTGCCATTGTAGCGGTGCTTGTCCCAAAGTAAATGCTTAATTAATGTACTGGGAAAGAAGAGGGGAAAAGAAGAAGACAAAGATAACATATTTATTGATTGATTCATTTCTTCAATGCAATGTTTCATACGTATTTATATTCATATAAATTTATAGTCACACGTGTGAAAAGGCCATGTCATGTAACAGCTACATAGCCTTGTGATTTTCAGCTGGTAACTTAGTATGATTTGGGCTTCATCCTTTCCATAGTAAGCATGTTGGTTTTATGACTCAACTTCTGACTCTGTTCTTCAGTGTGTAGCTTCCAGTAAGTGACTTTTAAAGGATGAATCTAGGAAAATTTAGGTGGTAGAGTCCACCAATTGGTCAAAAGTGATGGAAAGGCAAGTTTGGAGGTAATAGGCCTTTACTCAGTGGCTCCGTAAGCATTTTTATTTTGCTAACAACATAGAGAATATGACAGGCAGAATATTGTCCCCACCACAAAACTGTTCATGTCTTAATCTTGGAACTTATAAGTATGTTACTTTACATGGCAAAAAAAAAAAAAAAAAGGCTTTGAAGATGTAATTAAATTAAAGATTTTGAGACAGGGAGATTATTGCAGATTAGCCGGTGTGCCCAATGTAATCACAGGGGTCCTTATAAGAGGTAGGGGTCAGAGTTAGCAAAGGAGATGTGAAAGCAGAAATGGAGGTCAGAGTGTGAGATTGAGAACCAGAGAATATGGGTAGCCTGTTGAAGTTAGAAAGGCCAAGGAACCAATTCTACCTTAGAACCCCCAGACAGAGCACAACCCTGCTCACACCATCAATTTACACTGTAAGACCTGTTTTGACTTTCTCACTTCCAGAACTGATCCTAAATTGTTGGTCTTCATTTCTTTCTATTAGACTGTATATTTCCTGAGGGCCGTATTCTTATGTGGTTAATCATTACATCCTCCTTAACATCCAGGACAATACTAAACAAAAGGAGAGGATTCAATAAATAGCAAAAGAACATATATCAATAAATCCCCCAATCCCTGCCCAGGGAATTGATACAGTCACAGTCATGGATGTTTTCAAGTAGATGGATAGGGTCGGAGAAACAGGTTGGCCAATGGAGACGATACTACTGAGTTTGAAGTGGCTAGCAATAAATCCTCAGTAATCAGTTAAGGCATACAACAATAAAAGCTTGGCATGAATCCTAAACATATAATGTGAATATTCCTTAGAAGATATATCGTTGAGTAAACTCATTCTAAAGGAGCTGGTCAGTTAGGATGCTGGTTCATAATAAAGAAGAAGAGAAACTGTTTCTGGCAAGAGGTAGTAAAAGCTGAAGTAACATTTACTGAGCACTTTATGAGACATTTAACTACAATTAATAGAAAATACTAATTGGAGAGGGAAATTACATCTTTAAAAAGTTAAATGATTTGAGAGGGGATACTCATTTGAAAAATCACTTGAGAGCTCTAATTCAATCTATAGAATTAACAAAAGCTACATATTCTTTTTGTACTCCATATTTCTAGAAGTGTTGGAGGACCTTCAATGGATGAGAAATTGTGGATCATCTGAAAAGATAAAATCAAAACAGAATGCATTGATGAAGACAATTCCAATCACAGCATGCACAGTGCAGAGTTGTTATAGATTGGGTAACTTCATCAAGACATCCATGACTGAAGGTTGTGGATTCTGAAGGTAGGAAAAAATGCAGGGACTTTGACATCTTTAAGCCTTTGAGGTCTATCCTGTTCCAGTTAGCACTATGAACTTTGTTTTATTGGCCCTCTAGCCTTCTTTTCTCCTGCTTCTCTCTTGAGCCCACTCAATTTAACCTTCTTATATATTGGACCTATGTCTCCCATCCCATCTTGGAAGTTTTCCTATGGGCTTTTAATCCCTTCAATACCCCCCACCACCACAAGAAGGGAGGAAGGAAGGAAGGAAAAGGGGAAGGGGAAGGGGAAGGGAAAGGGGAGGGCAGGAAAGAAAAGAAAGAGACTTTTTAATCTTTCAATAATTTGGTATTATTATATTTTAATGATACCTAATGATTTTAGTTTTATACTAAAACCAGTGAACCAAGCATCAATAGACCAAGTAGGACTCAAGAATGAGAATATCTTATAGGTGAATACATGCTTTAGAAAATCAAGCATATGAAAACCAGATTTTACCATAGTAAAGTATTAGATGATAAAACTCAAACTTTCAAAACAATCTTTGTGTTGAGATTAAACAAAGAAGCCCTTTAAGTGGCAGTCTTTTCACTATACATGTTTGTTTTATAGGTCATTCACTAGAAAAATACATGAAGGAGATGGAAAGGATTTAGAACTAAAATAAAATGGTAGTGTGTACTGAAATCTAGCCAAAAGAATGATGTCATATTGCTGAAATGTCTAATAAACTTTGGAAGAAGCAAATGCTTTTAATTATTAAAAACTAGCATCAGGACACTCAAAAGTGGAAAATGAAAACATGCAAGCAAATAAATGCTCTTAATGCCAGAAGTATAATAAGACTATGTTTTGTAATAAAACTTAAAAAGTCCAAGATAACATTTATCCTCATGCATAGTTTGACTTAGGAGTCAAATGATATCATCCATGAAATTTATCTCCAATCTTCTTCTCTCATTATTTGTGCTGGCTTCATTCTCAGATAGGTTCTATGCAGTATTAAATCCAGGAAAGAAGAAAAATAACAATTTTAAAAAATCTTTCTCTTTTCTGATCAATCTCTCCTCTGATTGGTTCAAATCAGCCCCAATGTGATTTCATAACTACCGTCACCTCAATGTTTATAATCAAGGGAATGAAATGTGTTTCTTGGCTTGGGCTTAAGTCTTAGCCCATCTCTGGAAATGGAGTGGGATCGGCCCCATTGTAAGAACACAGCCTGAGGGCAGGGAAGTTATTGAACCCAAGAGAGAAATTAAAGTACTTTTCATGAAAGGTAGGAGAAATGTATATAGGGTGATTTAAGAAAACTGCATTTCCAGTGTGCAAACTGTGTACACAAATATCCCGTGTAGTTGCGATGCTTAGACCAATATTTTGGATAAAGTCTGGTAGTACCTTTCACTCCCAATAGAAATGAGGCCTTACTATAAGAAGTAGGCAGAGCACAGCAACCAGAAGTCTCTCCCATGTAAGCCTTGCTTCCACTTGCCACTGCGAATTCAAGCAACTTTAGCAGATAAATCTATATGAGTGCCCACACACCATTCTCAAATAACACCTCACCACTAACTACAGCTGCAGAACAGTGTTAATGAGCAATACTGATCTAGTCAGGGGGTGCAAAGAGAAAGAATAAAAACATTAGGTTCTTCGATTTTACAAACCAGAAAAAAAACACATGTTCATCATATGTAGATCTTCCAAGCTATCCAGGATTTACCAAAAAACAAACAAACAAACAAACAAAAACAACAACAAAAAAACTACTAAATCCAATACAAAATACTGAGAAAAATGTAATTCTCTATTTTAGATTTAAATAAGATGAATATGATTTCCAGTTTCCATTTCAACAATATTTTACAATGCTAAGTTTTGTAGGTTGATCCTCATACACATACAAATTTCTTCAGAGATGATCCTTTGGTTTCCAGAGTGGAGAGGTAGCCCTTTGGGTTCCAGACAGAAAGACAAGCAGAGGTGGGTGTGTCTCTACCTTTAGTCTGTTCATCATTTTCTATTTTGTCCTGCTCTTTGTGGAGGTTTTGGTTGCCATCTCAGGGCCTTCATTCTGTCTTGCCTCAGCTTCCCATCACTTTAAGCCCAAAGTGGAACTGGTCTACTTTGGAGGAGGAGTCTTTGAGGGTCAAATATCTCAGGCAGTTTCACACTGGGTACCCCATAAACTGGATATAGAGATTTCCATCAATACAAGATACTACAATGCAACACAAAAAGTATTCCTGCCATTACTACTTTTGGAAACAGTGTACATATTTGCAGTTTCTTATCTTCGTTCATTCATATCTTTTTCCATCATCCCTAAACAACATACTGTTAACATCTCCTCCCATTTATCCACATTGTCCCTCCGTATATGGAAAATTCTGTCTTTTTCTGTCCTTTCTTTAAAATTTTGACTATATTTAAAGGCCTGTCTTAAATCATGTCACCTCCTTTACCCCTTTTCATATTATTCTGGTTCACTATTAGTTCTTCATCACAGAATTCATATGACGCTTATCATCTGCATTACTCACTGTACTCACTAGCTTCTGATTTTATTGTACGCAAGGAGTTGAAGAGCACTGTACACTCCTAGGTTGGTCCTATAACTTCAAAGTCTCCATGATACCTCCTACATTGTAACATGTGTTGCTGAAGTAATTCCAATAGTTTCCATACATTTCAAACAATTCTCAAACTGTCATACTACTCTAAATATTCATTGATTGAGCAAATTTCTCAGGAAATCTCATAGTTCTCTGTGCATCAGTGACATCAGACATGCATGTGTTACAAAGGCAGATTCCTGTGTCTTCCCTCCAGAGATTGCAAAGACTGTTTCAGTATGAGCTTGAAAGGTTTCTTTTATTCTCTCCTTTTCTCTAATTCATTTTCTTGTTTATTTTATTTTATTTTTTGCATGTTATTTTTGTAGTTTTTATAACTGACAACAAGTAATTCTGAGGCAGGTAAGCCAAGGACCAAACTTTGAGGAATGTTGTCATGCAAGCTTCAGATACTTTCATTTATGAGGTTCCAGAGGCTTAGGGAATATTGTCTCAAAAAGCATGTCTGAACCCTCAGTCTGAGTTTTCTTATGTGCTATTTGGTCACACAATCAGCAAAGGCATTGTAAGATTCAGAGCAAATGCCTGAAAGTGGAGAAAGAAGGGAGAAAATTGAGAATGTGAAGCCTGGTTGCATCTAGACATTGAATTGAGTGGTCTGGATTTGGGATTCAGATAAATTTTACAAATCATTGGTCCAACAGAGGTAAAATCATCCACTTAGGTGTCCAATGAATTGTGAAAAACTCTTCGAAGCATTTGTAAAGGAGAGCAGCTGCACTTCCATAGCCATTGATTGACCTAGTGAAGCAGAAAATTTGATTATTCTCTTTTTTTTAAGTCTTTAACAGTCATGGCTAATTAGACATAAAACCATCTACAGTAGTCCTATTCAGGATCAGACTGGATATATGACTCAGTGAGCCACTGCCCACACAGGGCAATCTTCAGTTTCCCCATATAAAAATATTTGAGGGTGGCTTTTGTTAGCACAGAATGTCAAAAATGTTCAGTCACTTATAAAGTACTTAGTTATGAGACCTTTCAGACTCTTCCCACCTCATGAATCTTTTACAATTACACAGCAGCAGAGACTAGGGACTAGGGTGACACATAAGAGATGGTGAGTGTAAAAAAGTGACATGATGGGAAAATCTCTGCCTGGAAGTCAGGAGACCTTGGTGCTAGTTCCCAGCCTGCCAGAAATCTCAGTCATGAACACTGGGCACTTGGCTAAAAGTTTCACTCAGTTTCTTTATTTTTTTCCCCCCAAATGCTGTCATATTCGTTTTGCAAATTAAGAAACCATGTCTCAGTAAGTTCAAGAGACTTTCCCAGTGCTACATAGTTACTCAGTGATAAAAGTGAAAGTTGAATCCAGACTGTTTAACTCCAAAGCCTCCTCTGAATCCTCATGTTTGTCTGCCATCACTTGAACCACATGATAAACGTAGGTAACTTAATCTGTAGGTGTGCAATCGTGTATATGTCTATGTAAATGTTTTTGTGTGTATATACATTCCCGTTCTGTATTGCCTTACTTGTATTATAGGAGATACTGAATTTTTTGCAAAAGTGTATGATACCAACGTTGGCTTGCAAAGATAAATGTCAGACAGGTGTATGGGAGTCAGACAGGGTGTATGGGCAGAGTTAACTGACATAAAAATAATAGGTACCTATTATTGACTGGAACCCAAAGCAACAGCCTTGTAAGTGTTACCTGGAACACAGGACTAAGAGCCACAGTATCTTTCAATTGTTTCTACATAGTTTTATGTGAAGCTTTCTGATTTTAAAATATTGTCTCAAAAAGAATATGCTCATCACCAGAAAGTCTGTAAGCTGCTGGCTTGATATAGCTGCATTACAAAAATGCAGTCTTACTGTTACAAAGAACCCTTGCACTGGGAGGCAGGGAATAGTATTATTTACATAACTTGAAAACATCACATCACCTTTGCAGGATCTTAGTTGCCTTGTGCATGAAGTGGGTCTGACAGCAGGTTGCTTTAGATGTTTTTACCTGCTCCCCAAAACCAAAGTTTTAGATTTATGGCAGAGTCTAGACAAGAATATCTTTGTCCCATGTGATCAAGAGAGAGTAATTAGAAAAAGCAATGCAAAAATTCAAAAGTAGGTCAGACATGAAAGAAAGGTATGACTTTTCTCCATCATTTTTTCCATGAATCACTGGTACTTTAGCAATGGAAATACATTTGACAAGCATTAGGTAAACGAGAGATTGTTACGTCAGGAGGGTGGCTCTAGGAGGGAAGGAGTTTACCACGATGGAGTCATTCAGACTGCTGAAGTGGTTATCTCTATCTCTGCTCTTTTACTTCTTTGTACAGAAGTGGTTATTCTGTAGTTTGCTTTAGTTTCGGCCTTTAAAGATTCCTTTTAGTAATTATTGTAAGACAAGTCTACTAGCTGTGGAGTGTCAGTTTTCTTTATGTGGGAGTATCTTAATTTCACTTTCATTTTTGATGGAGTTTCACGGGAGATAAGGGTTCTTAATTGAGAATATTTTTCTTTTATCACTATGAACGTGTCATACGACTGCCTCCAATTGTGTCTCTCCTCTCCTCCTGGGATTTCTTGGTACGGATTGGGATGCTGGCTGATTCCCTGCAGTATGCTGAGGCTCTTTAAATTTGGCTTCATTATTGTTTCTTTTTGTTCCTGGGACTGGATAGTCTTAATTGAGTTATATTCTAGTTCCCCGAGTATTAATTTCCTACCCGCTCAAATCTGCTTTAGTCCCCTCTACTGACTTTTTTATTTCCTTGCTGAATTTTCTTACCTTTTTTTTTTTTTTTTTTGAGTCGGAGTTTCGCTCTTCTTGCCCCTGCAATGGTGCGGTCTCAGCTCACTGCAATAACCTCCACCTCCTGAGTTCAAGCGATTCTCCTGCCTCAGCATCCCAAAGAAGCCAGGATTACAGGTGCCCACCACCGTGCCCAGCTAATTTTTATATTGTTATTAGAGACAGGGTTTCACCACGTTAGCCAGGCTGGTCTCAAATTCCTGACCTCAGGTGATCTGCCTGCCTTGGCCTTCCAAAGTTTTGGGATTATAGGCGTGAGCCACTGCGCCCAGCCTCATTACTGAATTTTCAACTTCAATATTCCTCTTTGGTACATTTTTAAAGCTTCTGTCTGCATAATGACTGTCTGTATTTGGCAGGACATCATTCTCATACTTTCCTGTAGTTCCTTAGATGCGGTATCCTTTAGTTCTTTGAACCTATTTAAAATAACTGTTTGGTCTAGTAAGTCCAATGTCTATGCCTCTTCAGAAACAAAGTCCATTGACTGCTTTTAGTTTTCTGCATATGAGCCATACTTTCTATTTTTTTTACATGTCTCATAATCTTCTGTGGAAAACTGGACATTATATTAATACATAATGCAATATGGTAATTCTGGAAATCAGATTTCCCCTCACAGGATTTGTTGTTGTTGTTATTTTTTTGTTATGGATTTTTGTTTACTTTTGTAATCCAAATATGAAAAATCTCTATTCTTTGTTGGGTGTGGCTACTGAGGTCTCTGTTAAGTTACCTTAGTTGTCAACTAATCACCTGTGGAGGATTTCCTTAAAGTCTGAAACCAGTAAGTCTCCAAAATGAAATAAGGCCTGTGGTGTTATACATTTCAATTTCATAGAGGTTGGGGTATCAAGCAGCTCATCTCTGCTTACTTATTCGGTTTAATAATTTTTCCAGGATAGGAAAACAAATGTGAAAACATTTTATTTCATGTTAAGAACGCAAAATTTTTCTAAATGCAAATGAGCTCTTGATACATAAATATTAGCCTTGCCTTGGGAATTTTTCTTCATTATCAATAAGTCAACATATAACTACTGTTGTTTCAGGCTCTTTTACCAAACACAGGAGCTTGGCAGTGCCATCAGACGGGGTCAGTGATGCATTTGTTACATTACAGCATTATATAGACTGAAGAGAAAACAAATTATATAACATCATATATGATATGATGGCACAGTAGATATATTTCATTAGGATAAATATCAAGTATCAAACCATTACCTCTAGAGGGAAAATACTTCTGGAAAGAAGATTGGAACAATTATGTTACACAATTCTGCTTACTGAGATATTTTGAGTCGATCAACTACAGGAATTTTAAAAACAAAGTGAATCAGATGGTATCTAAGACAGTGTGTGTAACTTCTTTCTTCACCATGGTCTTGGGTTATGTTGGTATCTTCTTTATGTTATAAATTATATATAGGCTCTCTAGAGATAATAGCTTAGAATACTGACAAAAAATAGTATCTTTATGAGAAAAAGAAGAAATAAGGGAGGAGGATTGATAATGAGATTATTAAGATGGAGTAGAAAAAATGAAAAGGGATGCAGAGGTGGGAAGCTTACTTCAATATCAGTGTTTGTGTCTAGCATCATTATAGGCATGTAGTAAATTCTAAAATCTTTTCTGACCTGAACTGAATTGGTAATTAATTTGATAAAAAGAAGTTAACCTAATAGGAGACCCTTGAAAAGATACAGGTTTGGGGTAGCTGGAAACTGTTATGTTTAGTTTAAAGCTGTTGGCTTCGCCAAGAGTAGATATCACTGTAAATTGAAGGAGAAAAGAAAAAAAATGTAAAAGAAGGTCAAAAAACTGTGAATTATGAGCTGTGTTTATATCAAATGATAAACTCTATATTCAAAGAATAGGCAAAAAGATTAAAAATACGTTTTTATATACTGTTATAAAACAGTATATGAAAATTTTTTTTTTAATGTTTTTTTATTTTTTAGAAAAGGCACTGAATGATTCAGGTGTTTAAGGTGTTCATTTTCTTCTAAATCCATCCAGATGTCTTTATTCCAAGGTTGAGGCTCCTACTTCTTTCCAATGTTCCAACAACCACATGAGGGGTTTTGTAAATCATGTTATCTTATAGTCGTTCAACCCACACAATAAAATTTGGATTTATTTTTAGAGATAATTTCAATAAATAAGATTTTGGGGGGGGGGGGCGGAGCAAGATGGCCGAATAGGAGCAGCTCCAGTCTCCAACTCCCAGCGCCAGCGACACAGAAGACCGGTGATTTCGGCATTTTCAACTGAGGTACTGGGTTCATCTCACTGGGGAGTGCCGGACGATCGGTACTGGTCAGCTGCTGCAGCCCGACCAGCGAGAGCTGAAGCAGGGCGAGGCATTGCCTCACCTGGGAAGCGCAAGGGGGAAGGGAATCCCTTTTCCTAGCCAGGGGAACTGAGACACACAACACCTGGAGAATCGGGTAACTCCCACCCCAATACTGCGCTTTGAGCAAACAGGCACACCAGGAGATCATATCCCACACCTGGCCAGGAGGGTCCCACACCCACGGAGCCTCCCTCATTGCTATCACAGCAGTCTGTGATCTACCGGCAAGGCAGCAGCGAGGCTGGGGGAGGGGCGCCCGCCATTGCTGAGGCTTAAGTAGGTAAACAAAGCTGCTGGGAAGCTCGAACTGGGTGGAGCTCACAGCAGCTCAAGGAAACCTGCCTGTCTCTGTAGACTCCACCTCTGGGGGCAGGGCACAGTAAACAATAAAAAAGCAGCAGACACCTCTGCAGACACACACGACTCTGTCTGACAGCTTTGAAGAGAGCAATGGATCTCCCAACACGGAGGTTGAGATCTGAGAAGGGACAGACTCTCTGCTCAAGCGGGTCACTGACCCCTGAGTAGCCTAACTGGGAGACATCCCCCACTAGGGGCAGTCTGACACCCCACACCTCACAGGGTGGAGTACACCCCTGAGAGGAAGCTTCCAAAGCAAGAATCAGACAGGTACACTCGCTGTTCAGAAATATTCTATCTTCTGCAGCCTCTGCTGCTGATACCCAGGCAAACAGGGTCTGGAGTGGACCTCAAGCAATCTCCAACAGACGTACAGCTGAGGGTCCTGACTGTTAGAAGGAAAACTCTCAAACAGGAAGGACACCTACACCAAAACCCCATCAGTACATCACCATCATCAAAGACCAGAGGCAGATAAAACCACAAAGATGGGGAAAAAGCAGGGCAGAAAAGCTGGAAATTCAAAAAATAAGAGCGTATCTCCCCCGGCAAAGGAGCGCAGCTCATCGCCAGCAACGGATCAAAGCTGGACGGAGAATGACTTTGACGAGATGAGAGAAGAAGGCTTCAGTCCATCAAATTTCTCAGAGCTAAAGGAGGAATTACGTACCCAGCGCAAAGAAACTAAAAATCTTGAAAAAAAAGTGGAAGAATTGACGGCTAGAGTAATTAATGCAGAGAAGGTCATAAACGAAATGAAAGAGATGAAAACCATGACACGAGAAATACGTGACAAATGCACAAGCTTCAGTAACCGACTCGATCAACTGGAAGACAGAGTATCAGCGATTGAGGATCAAATGAATGAAATGAAGCGAGAAGAGAAACCAAAAGAAAAAAGAAGAAAAAGAAATGAACAAAGCCTGCAAGAAGTATGGGAGTATGTAAAAAGACCAAATCTCTGTCTGATTGGGGTGCCTGAAAGTGAGGGGGAAAATGGAACCAAGTTGGAAAACACTCTTCAGGATATCATCCAGGAGAACTTCCCCAACCTAGTAGGGTAGGCCAACATTCAAATCCAGGAAATACAGAGAACGCCACAAAGATACTCCTCGAGAAGAGCAACTCCAAGACACATAATTGCCAGATTCACCAAAGTTGAAATGAAGGAAAAAATCTTAAGGGCAGCCAGAGAGAAAGGTCGGGTTACCCACAAAGGGAAGCCCATCAGACTCACAGCAGATCTCTCGGCAGAAACTCTACAAGCCAGAAGAGAGTGGGGGCCAATATTCAACATTCTTAAAGAAAAGAATTTTCAACCCAGAATTTCATATCCAGCCAAACTAAGTTTCATAAGTGAAGGAGAAATAAAATCCTTTACAGATAAGCAAATGCTTAGAGATTTTGTCACCACTAGGCCTGCCTTACAAGAGACCCTGAAGGAAGCACTAAACATGGAAAGGAACAACCGGTACCAGCCATCTCAAAAACATGCCAAAATGTAAAGACCATCAAGGCTAGGAAGAAACTGCATCAACTAACGAGCAAAATAACCAGTTAATATCATAATGGCAGGATCAAGTTCACACATAACAATCTTAACCTTAAATGTAAATGGACTAAATGCTCCAATTAAAAGACACAGACTAGCAAACTGGATAAAGAGTCAAGACCCATCAGTCTGCTGTATTCAGGAGACCCATCTCACACGCAGAAACATACATAGGCTCAAAATAAAGGGATGGAGGAAGATTTACCAAGCAAATGGAGAACAAAAAAAAGCGGGGGTTGCAATACTAGTCTCTGATAAAACAGACTTTAAACCATCAAAGATCAAAAGAGACAAAGAAGGCCATTACATAATGGTAAAGGGATCAATTCAACAGGAAGAGCTAACTATCCTAAATATATATGCACCCAATACAGGAGCACCCAGATTCATAAAGCAAGTCCTTAGAGACTTACAAAGAGACTTAGACTCCCATACAATAATAATGGGAGACTTCAACACTCCACTGTCAACATTAGACAGATCAACGAGACAGAAAGTTAACAAGGATATCCAGGAATTGAACTCATCTCTGCAGCAAGCAGACCTAATAGACATCTATAGAACTCTCCACCCCAAATCAACAGAATATACATTCTTCTCAGCACCACATCGTACTTACTCCAAAATTGACCATATAATTGGAAGTAAAGCACTCCTCAGCAAATGTACAAGAACAGAAATTATAACAAACTGTCTCTCAGACCACAGTGCAATCAAACTAGAACTCAGGACTAAGAAACTCAATCAAAACCGCTCAACTACATGGAAACTGAACAACCTGCTCCTGAATGACTACTGGGTACATCACGAAATGAAGGCAGAAATAAAGATGTTCTTTGAAACCAATGAAAACAAAGATACAACATACCAGAATCTCTGGGACACATTTAAAGCAGTGTGTAGAGGGAAATTTATAGCACTAAATGCCCACAAGAGAAAGCAGGAAAGATCAAAAATTGACACTCTAACATCGCAATTAAAAGAACTAGAGAAGCAAGAGCAAACACATTCGAAAGCTAGCAGAAGGCAAGAAATAACTAAGATCAGAGCAGAACTGAAGGAGATAGAGACACAAAAAACCCTCCAAAAAATCAATGAATCCAGGAGTTGGTTTTTTGAAAAGATCAACAAAATTGACAGACCACTAGCAAGACTAATAAAGAAGAAAAGAGAGAAGAATCAAATCGACGCAATTAAAAATGATAAAGGGGATATCACCACCGACCCCACAGAAATACAAACTACCATCAGAGAATACTATAAACACCTCTACGCAAATAAACTGGAAAATCTAGAAGAAATGGATAATTTCCTGGACACTTACACTCTTCCAAGACTAAACCAGGAAGAAGTTGAATCCCTGAATAGACCAATAGCAGGCTCTGAAATTGAGGCAACAATCAATAGCCTACCAACCAAAAAAAGTCCAGGACCAGATGGATTCACAGCTGAATTCTACCAGAGGTACAAGGAGGAGTTGGTACCATTCCTTCTGAAACTATTCCAATCAATAGAAAAAGAGGGAATCCTCCCTAACTTATTTTATGAGGCCAACATCATCCTGATACCAAAGCCTGGCAGAGATACAACAAAAAAAGAGAATTTTAGACCAATGTCCCTGATGAACATCGATGCAAAAATCCTCAATAAAATACTGGCAAACCGGATTCAGCAACACATCAAAAAGCTTATCCACCATGATCAAGTGGGCTTCATCCCTGGGATGCAAGGCTGGTTCAACATTCGCAAATCAATAAACATAATCCAGCATATAAACAGAACCAAAGACAAGAACCACATGATTATCTCAATAGATGCAGAAAAGGCTTTTGACAAAATTCAACAGCCCTTCATGCTAAAAACGCTCAATAAATTCGGTATTGATGGAACGTACCTCAAAATAATAAGAGCTATTTATGACAAACCCACAGCCAATATCATACTGAATGGGCAAAAACTGGAAAAATTCCCTTTGAAAACTGGCACAAGACAGGGATGCCCTCTCTCACCACTCCTATTCAACATAGTGTTGGAAGTTCTGGCTAGGGCAATCAGGCAAGAGAAAGAAATCAAGGGTATTCAGTTAGGAAAAGAAGAAGTCAAATTGTCCCTCTTTGCAGATGACATGATTGTATATTTAGAAAACCCCATTGTCTCGGCCCAAAATCTCCTTAAGCTGATAAGCAACTTCAGCAAAGTCTCAGGATACACAATTAATGTGCAAAAATCACAAGCATTCTTATACACCAGTAACGGACAAACAGAGAGCCAAATCATGAATGAACTTCCATTCACAATTGCTTCAAAGAGAATCAAATACCTAGGAATCCAACTTACAAGGGATGTAAAGGACCTCTTCAAGGAGAACTACAAACCACTGCTCAGTGAAATAAAAGAGGACACAAACAAATGGAAGAATATACCATGCTCATGGATAGGAAGAATCAATATCGTGAAGATGGCCATACTGCCCAAGGTAATTTATAGATTCAATGCCATCCCCATCAAGCTACCAATGAGTTTCTTCACAGAATTGGAAAAAACTGCTTTAAAGTTCATATGGAACCAAAAAAGAGCCCGCATCTCCAAGACAATCCTAAGTCAAAAGAACAAAGCTGGAGGCATCACGCTACCTGACTTCAAACTATACTACAAGGCTACAGTAACCAAAACAGCATGGTACTGGTACCAAAACAGAGATATAGACCAATGGAACAGAACAGAGTCCTCAGAAATAATACCACACATCTACAGCCATCTGATCTTTGACAAACCTGAGAGAAACAAGAAATGGGGAAAGGATTCCCTATTTAATAAATGGTGCTAGGAAAATTGGCTAGCCATAAGTAGAAAGCTGAAACTGGATCCTTTCCTTACTCCTTATACGAAAATTAATTCAAGATGGATTAGAGACTTAAATGTTAGACCTAATACCATAAAAATCCTAGAGGAAAACCTAGGTAGTACCATTCAGGACATAGGCATGGGCAAAGACTTCATGTCTAAAACACCAAAAGCAACGGCAGCAAAAGCCAAAATTGACAAATGGGATCTCATTAAACTAAAGAGCTTCTGCACAGCAAAAGAAACTACCATCAGAGTGAACAGGCAACCTACAGAATGGGAGAAAATTTTTGCAATCTACTCATCTGACAAAGGGCTAATATCCAGAACCTACAAAGAACTC
>NC_037677.1:104733609-104750821 GCF_003255815.1 Theropithecus gelada | reverse complement strand
GAATCCATCATTCTTAGCAAACTATCACAAGAACAGAAAACCAAACACTGCATGTTCTCACTCATAGGTGGGAACTGAACAATGAGATCACTTGGACTCAGGAAGAGGAACATCACACACCGGGGCCTATCATGGGGAGGGGGGAGGGGGGAGGGATTGCATTGGGAGTTATACCTGATGTAAATGACGAGTTGATGGGTGCAGCACACCAACAAGGCACAAGTATACATACGTAACAAACCTGCACGTTATGCACATGTACCCTACAACTTACAGTATAATAATAATAAATAAATTAAAAAAAAAAAAAAAGATTTTAGTTTCAGGCCACCATTGAAGCTTTCTGTTACTTAGCCATTGAGTTGATCTCAGAGATTAGAGACTAAATTCATAACTTCTTTCTGAAAGCTCCAGAGCAGTGAGTATTGGCCATCTTACTCACAGGCTTTATAACCTTTATTATTTCTGTAACATAAAGTGCAGTTGCCACTTAGTGCCCAAAGCACTTGCTCTATTAAGATCTTTGTCACAATCAACCACAAGTGACATTAGTTGTAATGAAACTGAGTGCCATGGATTGCCATTTTCCCATTTTCTTTTAGTAAAGAACTCACTGCTATATTCAGTGCCAAGTAAACCATCAAACCATTCCCATAAACCATGCTCACATGGTTCTGCTGCCTCAGAGGAGGCTAGTTCCAGGAATATCAAAAGAAACTAGATCCTTTAACACTGCTGCTTCTAGAATAAGTGACTTGCTGACAGAAACAGAAACAGTGAACAGAATGGAAAGGAGCCCTTCCTTTTCTCTTCCTCCTGTCTTTGTCTTCCTTTTGTGCATTTTTCTATGGGACTTAAGAGGAAGCCATCTAATGACAGAGAAGAGTTGTTTGCACAGTCTCATGAAGCAGAGTATAAAAAGATAAATTTGAAAGGAAAGGGAATTGCATAAGTATTGACATAGCTTCATGGGCAGCAATGAGTCATTCTTTAAAGTAAGCTTATGTGTTTCAAATTTTGACCATATTTGTGTATAGAATTGGGATTGAATCTCTAAATGGAAACTCAAGCATGAAATATATGGGGATATATATATATATATGATGTTTATATTTATATCAACATGGGTGGGGAGATAATAGAGGGGGAAAATAATGTAAACATAGTGCAGGCAAAAGTCCGAAATTTTTAGTTTCCCATTAACCTATCAAGAAAAATTCAGTGTGTATTTATGTGTATATCTGTGTGTGTGTGTGTTTAAATTCTTACCGAAAGAGATTGTTTGAGCTTAAACATAGAATTAAACTGGAATACACATTTACTTAAACCAATTCTATCCCTGTTTTGGGAAAAATTATTTTATTGAGGTAAGTATAATGCACTACAATATAAGATATCATTACACAAAACATATTAGAAATAAAAAAAAACTGGGAAAATTGGAGTTTACTTAAATTTATAACAAAACATCTTTCTTCTATCGAAGTGTTTATCATTTACAGTAAAACAGTATGTTGGAACAGAAATACAGTAGCCTTCCAATTTGACTGTCTATGTATAAAAGAATAAGCCATTTTGGACCTCTCACTTGAGTGTTTTATTGCATTTCTTGTGTTGGGTCATCAAAAATATCCTGCTGGACATAATATAATTTTGTATAAACAGTAATTCCATTCTGCCTCTACAGGATGTAAATGGAATCAGACATGCTATTGCCAAACTTAAGGATTCTACATAACTCATGCATTCTAGAGTATACACAAAATATAAAACTGAATCTTTCAGGAAGGTGTTTAAGACAGATAAATGAGAAGAAAGAGGAAAGAGAAACTAGATTTTAAAGCAAAACTGTATGTTGACAGGAACACATTCTGGTGTTTACTCTGTTTGTTTCTACAAATAATTTCACAAATTTTTGACAATAAATTTGAGGAAAAGGAGGAAGAGCCTTTGGAGTTGCCTCATTTCAAGAGCATGGTTTCAGAAAGTGAGTCTTGGTGTGCTGAGAAATTCTCTTAGAAAATTTCAGAGCTCAATGTATTTTTTGAGGTTTGGTATCCCAAGTGCATTCCAAGATTGATAAGCAAGTTCAGGGTATTCCAAAAAGAAATAAGAAAGATAGCTTACTTTATCATAGAGAATGAGTTTTTAAACTGAACATAATTTAAAAGAGGATGTTTGAAACACTGGAAATAGTGAATTTTTTTAAAAAGACATTGCATTTAAACCAGTGGGAGGTGGTATGAATTCCCAGATGAAAAAATGGAAAATAGTATCACTTTTACATTTGAACTGTTTGGAATGGCAGAATTTTTTTTTTTTTTTTAAAGCAGAGTCAGTAAAGGCAAACCTTTTACATTGTTATCATCTTTTTGATGAAGACATCTTACATCTGTCTAAAATTTTGGCTTCTTTGCTATAAAAGCCTTTGTTATTAATTGATTATTTTTCATTCATATAGGATTGATTACTTGAACTACAGTAGATTTACAGCCAGCAAAGTAGACTAGAAAAAAGCTACTTGTTGATGAAGGTGAAGCTTGGCTAGTTCCTAGTTGTTTGAATTCACATTCCTTATAGGATATCTAAGGTACCCTCCTCATGTTACTTAGAGCTTCAGTGGCAGGGTTCTATATCCAACTGCATTTTTTAGACTGATTAAGTGAAACAGCTCCACGGAGTTAAGGCAGGTAATCCACTAGAAACTTCCCCATTTATGTCTACCCGTCCTCATCCCTAAATATATTGTGACAAAATTAACATATCTGTGTGTCATTTTACCTAACAATAATAATCTCCTATGATGGAGTTACAGGAAGATAACTATGGCCACTCTATACATTCATTTCGTATTGAGATAAAAGATCCTTATGAAAAATGAAACTGAAATGAAAAGTCCTTGGTATTTGTAAATACATATGCAATTTGCAAATACATGCATGGAGTTTGTCAGTATTATTATGCATGTAAATATTTGCATATTAACTGTTCATATAGTTAGGGTATTTGATTCAGATAGAGAGAGGATGTCATTTTTTGTTTTACAAAATTGTCGGACTAAGAGCTTATTGTTTTCTGGAATCTGAAGTTCTTGTCACTTAGAACAAGTGATAGCCATGCACAGCATTGGAGGAGACAGCTTCAGGTTGAGGAGACGCTCTTTGGGGTCCATTTTATTTATTTTATGTGCCTTTTTGTGCTTTCACTAGGTGACATGCTTTCCTCCTGCCTTTATTGAGCATCCCACTTTGAAAAAGCAAGCAAAAAAGCAATGATGACTCTTCATAAAAATAAACAAAACATTCTCCTCTGTCTCTCCACTCTAGCCGTATTATCACCTTTACTCCCCATATCCCCAAATAAGGTTCTTGGTCAAAAAGGCTACATTGATCACCCAGAAATGTATTTGCTCAAAAGTCAGAAAAAACACCTTGCATTGGAGCTCTTGAGAAGCTTCCCTTGCCCTTAGCCCAGAAGTATAATTCTCAAATCTTATCAGCAGAAAAGATGGCAAGTAGAATTGCCTTGGCGAATATTTTGCAGTCAAAGTTTTTAACCAAAGAAACCTGTCAGACAATTAACTTGGAATCCATCCCAATTATAAAGCCATTCCAGAAGGTAATTAGAAAAATCTAAGGCCTAGGCTTCAACCACAAATGTCTGCATAACCCATTCAGCAAGGTTTAGAGCATTTGAACTGGACTAAGTCTTAAATGCTGCTGCATCTTGGCACTAGTCTTAGGCTCTATGCATTCTCTGACCCAGAAAGCTGGTCATTATTTTCCTAAAATAACAAAATTGGCTTCCTTCTGGAGGCTGACTCTGACATGACCCTAGCCTGTAATTTCATCTTTCCTTACTAAAGACTCAGGGTTCAGGGTGGAGCTACTGCTCAGCAATGACCTCCTGTCTGTGAGAGGACTCAACCTCTCTTTGGAGTTCTCACGCATTCCTATTATTTGTCTTCTTAGAGAGACTTCTAAAATGGTCCCAGTAAGTCCTACCTAACCTCCTGCTATTTATGGCTATTTGTAATAGCTTCTCCTTAAGTAATTTGGCTATAACCAAAAAATATGACAGCATTAAGGGATGCACTTCTCTGGTTATGTTACAAAATATTGTGACATTTGTCTTGCTGCTCTCTTTATTGCCCTCTTGGCTGGTTTGTCTTGATTAAGTCAGTTGACATTTGAAGAGGACCATATAGCAAGGAACCGAAAAATAGCCTGCAACCAATATCCAGTTAGGAACTGAGGCTTTTGGTCCTAAAGATTTTGAGGTCCTGACTCAGCAAACAACCACACAACCTTAGAAGTGGATCCTTCCTCAGTCATAGATCAGATGAGACCTTTAGTAGGTGCCACCTGGATGCAGTTTTGCGAGGGACCCTGAAACAGGGGACCCAGTTAAGTTATGCATAAATTTCTGACCCACAGAAACTGTGACGTAATATGTATGTGTGTGTGTGTGTGTGTGTGTGTGTTATCATAGCAAAATACACAAAACATAAAATTTGCTACTTTAACCATGGAGTTCTGTGATAGTAAGTACATTTACATTATTGTGCAATAATATGGTTTGGATGTGTCTCCACCCAAATCACATCTTGAGTTGTAGTTCTCAGAGTTTCCACAGGTTGTGGGAGGGATCCAGTGGGAGACAATGGAATCGCTGGGGCGATTTCCCCCTTACTGTTCTTGTGGTAGTGAATAAGTCTCATGAGATCTGATGGTTTTATAAAGGGAAACCCCTTTTGCTTGGCTCTCATTCTTTCTTGTCTGCCACCGTGTAAGACATGATTTTCACCTTCTGCCATGACTATGAGGCCTCCCCAGCCACATGAAATTGTGAGTCCATTAAACTTATTTTTCTTTATAAATTACCCAGTCTCAGGCATGTCTTTATCAGCGGTGTGTAAATGGACTAAAACATGAAACTATCACCAACCATCCATCTTCGTAACATTTTCATCTTCCCTAACTGTTGTTCCTTATCATTAAATACAAGTCACCATTACACTTTTTCCCCAGCCTCTGGCAACCACTATTCTACTCTCTGTCTCTATGATGTTGTCTACTCCAGGTTATCTCATCTAAGTCGAATGATACAGTATTTGCTCCTTTGTGACTGGCTTACTTTGTTTAGCATTATGTCTTCAAATTTCATCTAATTTGCAGCATGTGTCAGACTGTCCTTCCTTTTTAAGACTGAATAATATTTCTTTGTCCATTCATCCATCAGTGGACACTTGGGTTGCTTTCACCTTTTGACCATTGTGAATAATGTGGCTATGATCGTGGTCTTACAAATGTCTGTTTGTGTTCTTGCTTTCAGTTGTTTTAAATATACAGCCATATGTGGTAATTTTCTGTTTAATTTTTTGGTGCGTAATCATCACACTGGTTTATAGTCACTAGGTTTCGTGGTAAATTGCTGCACTGTAATAGATAACTAAAAGGAATAGCTTCTAGAAAAGTGAAACAAACAACAAACAAAAACACATCCTTGTACTAATGGAGCTTATAGCCTAATAGGGGAGATAGAAATAATCAAATGCTTCTGGCACTGGATGAATATTCACAACTTTTGTGCATATGGAAAGAGAGAAGTGTATGGCATAATGGGATTTGTAAAAGTGGCTGTTATCCAGCCTAGGAAGTCGGGCTTACTATCAATCCACCCAAGCAGGAGGAGTAACTTTGGACAAGCCAGCTGGCTAACAGCATGTAGCACAGACTGAACAGAACGAAGTTTCTTGCTTTGAGATCTTATCCTTTCTTTGCAGCAGAAGACGCCTACCATGAAAGAAGAGAAGAAAGCATATTATCAATGCTTCATATGCAACCATATCCAGTGCCAACAGCCTAGCCTTCCCTCTTCTTGTATGCTGCTGTTATAGTGACAGCATTGATTGCATATTCGTAGTAAAGATTTCACTGGACTGGGTATTATTTTTTGTTTATTTTGTTTGTTTTATTTTGTTTTCATTTTTATTTTATTATATTTATTTATTTATTTTTGATACAGTCTCACTGTGTCGCCCGAACTAGAGTGCAGTGGCGCCATCAAGGCTCACTGCAACCTCCGCCTCCCAGGTTCAAGCGATTCTCCCACATTATCCTCCTGAGTAGCCAGGATTACAGGCATGAACCACCATGCCTGGCTAATTTTCATGTTTTTAGTAGAGATGGGATTTCACTGTGTTGGCCAGGCTGGTCTTAAACTCCTGGCCTCAAGTGACCCGCCCACTTCAACCTCCCAAAGTGCTGGGATTACAGGCATGAGTCACTGGCACCAGGCTATTTTGTTTTTAAATAGACAGCATTTTCTACTTTGTTAATTTACAGATTTATTTTGTTAATTAACAGATGTGAATCTTAGTATCCCTTAAAGCAAATAATTAGAAAGACTCAGTGTTACTTGAGTTGAATGTAGAAACTGAACAGACAATGGTAGACCCTCCTCCTACTAAGACTACTTGAAGTTTTGTTTTGTTTTGTTTTAATTTTAGGTCCTTCATGTCTCTCAAATGGACTTATAGCCTATTTTGGGTTGAAATCCTCAATGATTGGCAGCTAAGCTATACAATATAAAGAACGAAAATATTTGCCCTGTGTCCTGGAGTTTCCTTTGAAAATATTTTGAATTCTAGATATATGTACAATCATTCAGAAATAATTTTAATCACAAGTTTTATTTTTATATCTTCTCCATCAGAAATACATAATAAAAAAACAAACTAAATGCATTAAGGAAATGAATTTTGAGCTAGGCACGATGGCTCAGGCCTGTAGTCCCAGCACTTTGGGAGGCTGAGGCAAGAGGATCATTCGAGGTTAGGAGTTTGAGACCAGCCTGGCCAACATCGCAAAACCCTGTCTCTACTAAAAATACAAAAATTAGCCAGGCATGGTGGCACTTGTCTGTAAGACCAGCTACTCAGAAGGCCTCAGCAGGAGAATTGCTTGAACCCGGGAGGCGGGTTGAACTCCAGCCTGAGTGACCTAGTGAGACTCTATCTCAAAAAAAAAAGAAAGTAATGAATTTTGAATTTCACTTGCCCAGTTAATTGGGATTCCCCACTCTGGTGTTTTTTTCTGCCGTAGGCATGCACAACCTCTCTTCTCACAGCTGGTCCTGGGATGTTACTAAAGCCATGATTTAAATAGTTTTGATTTTTTTTTTTCCTTTTTGCCTGCTGTCAGGCTGTGATAACTCCAGTGCTAATTGGCTACATGATTTGAAACTGCATTTTCTGTATCCTATTTTTAGAGTGACAACATGAGAAGTGACAAATGAAGCAATTGATTTCAGGAAAAAAAGAAGACACATAGATAGCAAAAAGGCACAGACCAAATAGCAAAAGACATTGAGTATTAAAATGAAATTAATATTCACCATTTAAAATGAAGCACACACATAAATAAGGATGAGTAGAGTTGAACTACAGGTAAGCTGTAGGTAATCGTATACCAGTATAAACTCATACAATAAATTAGCATAGTTTTGAGAGTCACAGATTTTCACAGAATAAAGGGAATATTTGAATTCCCGGAGGATTCATTGCAAGGTAACTTCAATACGGAGTTACTCTAAAGCATTATAAATGAAATTATTTATAAGTTCTAAACTGTCCATCCAAGAATGGGCTGTTACTCTTGTATGAAGGCAGGATGAACAAAATTGGAAGTAGTCAGATTCTAGAACCCCTTAATACACAGTGTGTACGCTTCTCCAGAAAAAAAAGATCTATATGTTATTTTAATATTGCTCGTAATCACTTGAAATTCAGGTTTGAAGTTAGTGTTTCAGCCAAGAGAGGTTCTCTGTCGTGACCCTCCTGGAAGCTGACCCTACACATCTGATATTTTGCCTCTAAAGGATCTGGACCAAGACAGGATTAGTGAATATCTCACGTACAATCAAGAATGTAAGATAATATAAGTACAAAAGAGAAAGTGCATTTTTTTTCTTTTTTTCCTCTCCCAAGCAGTATGTTTTCTGAAGCTTTCTGGGCCTTACTTTTGTTGCTTATTTGTTACTTCTTGAAAATAATAGAGGTTTTCTCATTTGCTCATCAAATATTGAGTTTCGTTATAGCAGCACTAGTCTCTCAGGAAATTGCTTATCAAATATTGAGTTTCTTTACAGCAGCATTAGTCTCTCAGGAAACAACAGTATGGTCATACTAGGGGAGCCAATTGAAGAGGATGTCAGGATATGTAAGGTTCTTTCACAACCCAACCTGATATGGCTTAGAGAGGATTAAACTTTTCTTCCAACCTATGTATCTGAAGGTCTATCTTCGTATGTCTATTAAGAATGGAAGGGAGTGAGCTGAGAGCAAATCTCTCCTCCTAAGTTTTTAAGGAAAGTCTGGCTTTAATTAACACTGGAATTAAAAGCAGATTTTGAATTTTTAAAAACTTTATTGCAAAGCTGTCTAATGCCATAGTTATTTAGAGGTGCTGCATACTGGGTTGTGGGAAACAAAGAAAATACGGGAACTTAGTGATCCAGTTAATCTCTCTACCTGTCAGTGAGCAAATAATCTCTGCCCTATAGTGTCTGACTCTCCTGATGTCAGGGGTTTTGTATCTGGCTGCCTTGATCACCAGCTCTATACCTGAAACATTCTCCAAGCATTAGACCACCAGTCTAGGGCTTCAGTTAGACTTAACATAGAATTATAAAACACTGCCCCTTTGCTCAAAGAGTTTATTATAGTCTATTTGAGAGACTATACACTCACCCATGCACATACATAGATAAAAACACACATTTATGCATAAATACACATATATATACACACACACACAATATATGTATAGATTTATATACATACATTTATATATGATATAAAATATATGTGCATAATATCTATACGTATATGTATACTTATATACATATATAGATAAATATTTATATTCATATACATATATGTCATCTTATTCCCTGTGTATGTGTTTATATACATACATATATACATACTCCCAAAATATAGTCTGCTGTCTCTGTGTATCTGAATACACACAGACACACACACAGAGACATATAAAATATGTGTATGTATATATATATGAAGGAGTTAACAGGAAGAATTTAAGGAAATGTAGTGATTTTAGTGTATACAAAGCTGAGTTTGCAACCAGACCCACTAGAGGGTGATGCTGAATAGAACCTCTGCCTTCTCTCATTCTCAATTATTTAATCTGGAAAATGGGAACAAATGCAATATTTACAATTCTCTCTATTCAATCTTCCAGAAACTGAGAACTCCCTTTACATAATTTATTCCCAAATGGTTAGACTCCCTAGTGGGTGAGATTTGCACTGTGTACACATCAATTTCAATAAGAAAAGACAGATGTTTCTTTAATGGAAACACCCTAGTCAGTGGCACAGCCATGATTGGGACAGCAGTCTCCTAATTTATGTGTGTTTGACTTATTCAGTGGACTGAGCATCAACTCTGATAGGTTAGAGGATATAATGGAGAGAACAATCATAAATTATTTTTGCCATCATAGAGTTTTTACTCTGAAAGATGGCACTCTGAGAGGAGACAGGCACACATTCACACAAGCACACACACACACATGCTAATTAAAAGTATAACTTCAGAGGTATATTATGTTAGGAAACCATAACATAGATTGTTTTGACTTTGGGAGGTAGGAGTATGACAGAGAAAGTACGGAAAGATGAGCTGTAATGTTGCGGGAAGTTGGTGACCCCAAACGGAGGGACTGGCTGGAGCTGAGCAGAAGAACATAAATTGTGAAGATTTCATGGACATTTATCAGTTCCCCAATCAATACTCTTATAATTTCTTATGCCTGTCTTTACTTTAATCTCTTAATCATGTTATCTTCATAAGCTGAAAATGTACGTCACCTCAGGACCACTGTTGTACAAATGGATCGTAAAACATGTGGGTTTGAACAATATGAAATCAGTGCAGCCTGAAAAAGAACAGAATAACAGGGGTTTTCAGGGAACAAGAGAAGATAACCATAAGGTCTGACTGCCTACAGGGTCGGGCAAAATAGAGCCATATTTTTCTTCTTGCAGGGAGCCTATAAACAGATGTGTGAGTAGGAGAAATATCACTGAATTCTTTTTCCAGCAAGAAATATTAATAATTGATACCCTGGGGAAGGGATGCATTCCTGGGGGTAGGTCTATAAACGGCTGCTGTGGTAGTGTCTGTCTTATGCGGTTGAGATAAGGGCTGAAATACGCCCCAGTCTCCTGCAGTACCCTCAGGCTTACTAGGATTGGGAAATTCCAGCCTGGTAAATTCTAGTCAGACCAGTTGTCTGCTCTCGAACTGTGTTTCCCGTTAAGATGTTTATCAAGATAATACATGCACAGCGGGACATAGACCCTCATCAGTAATTCTAATTTTGCCTTTGCCTTGTGATCTTTATGGCCCTTTGAAGCATGTGATCCTTGTGACCTACTCCCTGTTTATACACCCCCTCCCCTTTTAAAATCCCTAATAAAAACTTGCTGGTTTTGCAGCTCGAGGTCGCCATCACAGTCCTACCAATATGTAATGACACCCCCAGAAGCCCAGTTGTAAAATTTCTCCTTTTGTACTCTTTCTCTTTATTTCTCAGACTGGCTGACACTTAGGGAAAATAGAAGGAACCTATGTTGAAATATTGGGGACTGGTTCCCCCGATACTGTAACATCAAAGATGATTAAATGTGGGTGGGTAGGAGGGAGAAGAAATGATGAAGCAGGAAATGTAAGGAGTGCACAAGGCATAAAGCAGATGAATGTGGCTGGTTTGCTTGAGTAAAAAAGAGAGGATTGTAAGATGAAGCTGGAGAGATAGCCAGTAGTTACACCATGAAGGTGCCTGCGAATTATGTAACTGTCATAAAAATTCTTTTGTATTTTAGGAACAATGAGAAACCTTTGAAGAAGTGGTAGAAGCTAGGGAA
The DNA here is from genome assembly GCF_003255815.1 of Theropithecus gelada. Classification (NCBI taxonomy): domain Eukaryota; kingdom Metazoa; phylum Chordata; class Mammalia; order Primates; family Cercopithecidae; genus Theropithecus; species Theropithecus gelada. Next base: position 104,739,865 of record NC_037677.1, on the reverse strand, counting down.
AGTGGATGACATGATCAGAGATCATGAGATGACTTTTAGATGTAATGTTCTTTTTACCTGTAATGTAGGAAATTGATGGTTTGGGGGATAATGTGGATTAGGGACACCAGTTAGGAGACTCTTGAAACTTTACAGAAACCATTTTTAGACCAAGGTAGCATGGACAAAGGTGCTGGTGGCAGAGGGTATATTATTTTCCTATGAATGCTGTAACAAATTACCACACGTTTGGTGGCTTGAATAACAGAAATGTATTCTATTACAATTCTGGAGGCCAGAAATCCAAAATCAGTTTCATATGATCAAAACCCAGGTATCCATCTATTGACAGCCCCTTCTGGAGGCTTTGGGGAGAATCCATTCCTATCCTTTTCCCACTTTGGTGGCAGCTCCTCTCTCTCTGCCGGGTCCCAGGGTCCATAAACTGTGTGAGTTTTGCATTCAGGACTCACTAGGCAGTGACACCCTGCTATAGGTGTTCTGTTCCATGAAAGGAAATGGAAAGAGGGAAGTCAATACTTTCACTCAACTCTAGTTTGACCTCTTGATTATACTACTGCAGTAAGTGATTCAGTCCTTGGCAATTACTTTTGCTTTTGGCTTATTGCTTTAATTGATTTTTCAAATATCACCTCAGTTAAGCTCCTGATGACTGGTATTCTTACTCCGAGGCAGGGTCGGGTACCTACCATCAACAACATCACTATATGATGAGATGAGATGAGAAACTGGATTTCTGGAAGGGCTCACTTTTTTGGAGAAAGCTCCTTTTACTAAGAGAACACTTGAAATTGTCTTCCTCCAAGCCTGTCCCCATCTCAGGCCTCTCTGGAGACTGGCCTCACTCTGGGATGCCTGGCTCTATAGTCTTCCTTCTCGCATCCCATGTCGCATTCACTTTTCCATTTTGGTCTCTGTTCTTCCTTGATGAGCTCGCACTGCATTTCAGGCCTCTAGTATTTGTCTTCTCTCCTGCAGTAGCCAGATCCAGCAGCCATGTGCTAGTCTGGTAAGTCTAACATAAAAACAAAATCTCTTACAGTTTCCTGAAATCACTCCTCCTATGACTACTCAGACTCACCCAGGAACCCATCAGACCCCAAGGACACAGTGAATAAGACTGGCCCCATCCCTACTCTTACAGGGCTTATATTCTAGCTGGAAAAATTACTATTAAAGTGTAAAATAAATATGCAATGAACAGGCTAGAAAGATTATGCTTCTATTTCTAGGGCTCATTTATTATTTGTTTTCTTCCCGTGAGGTGCAGCAAGAACACCAGAGAGACCCGACCATGAGGACAGAGACTTTAGGTTAAACCAGGGTCTCTCTTCCTTGTTACCTTAGCACAGATCACAAAACAAAGTTATTTCTGTAAGTCAGGGATTTTCCCCAATGGTCTGACAAGGACAGGGTGACACTTGCTTGTTGGTATCAGTAAGGAAGCTTTATAGAAGCATTTTCTCTCATTGCCGAAATGTGATCCAGGGGCACAGGTCTTCAGAAAGAAGGCAGGTTTTCCTGTGGGGGTTTCATCTGAAAGCGACACTAGAGCTGCTCACTTGATTTTTTTTTTTTTTGAGATAGAGTCTCGCTCTGTCACCCAGGCTGGAGTATAGTGGCATGACCTTGGCTCACTGCAACCTCCACCTCCCAGGTTCAAGCGATTCTCCTGCCTCAGCTTTCCAGGTAGCTGGGATTACAGGTGTGTACCACCATGCCTGGCTAATTTTTGTATTTTTAGTAGAGGTGGTGTTTCACCATGTTGGTCAGGCTGGTCTCAAACTTCTGACCTCATGATCCACCTGCCTCAGTCTCCCAAAGTGCTGGGATTACAAGCATGAGCCACAGCACCCAGCCTTGATCTCTTTACCCTATGGCCACCTGCAAGATCATCTGTCTTCATCTCCTAGACCAACCTTGCACAGAAGGACTCAATATTCCCATGCTTGCTTGTGAGCCAGCACTGGCCTGAAGTCTCATTCAAACCAAAGCACTTAAGGCATATCTCTAGGTTCTCTTAACCTGTCTATTATCCCAATCCCTACAAAACTGAGGCCCTGTCAATTTTTCTTCAGGTTTCTCTCCAAGCTCTGGAATCTTATCTTTGCAACCTCCCTTAGGGCCGTGGTCTAGCTACCTAGCCTGTACATTTTCATGATGCCAAATGTGTGTCTGCTTCCACTCGTCCAAACTGCTGGGCCTGGATTCTTCTCTGCTGCCATACCTCAGAATTTCCAGAATGAACAGCTGGCCTGGATCATGGCCTTTTGAGGCTATAGCCTTTTGCTTAAGGCCCAAATGTGGGGCTGGACTTTTTCCCTGCAAGGACACCTGGATCTGTACAGAGAACCTAGTTGGCAGCCAGCCCTAGTGCTGCCAAGCCTGTGCAGCTGGATCTCTTCGTGTCCCATCTTTACCATCATGGCAAGAGGCTGGCCTGAGAATATGCCCCCTTCAATATACATGCTACCATTACCTCCTATAGTGCATGAGCCCCTCTTTTAGTGTAAGCATTGCTCTCTCAGATTAAATGTAGAAGCATTATGAGAGAGAAGCCTAGAGAGAATATTTAGGGTACAGAATAAAGGTAGCCTTAATGTAATATCTCAGACTCTACAGAATGAGATATTCTCTAGGCAAATGACATTCTCTAGGCAAATGATGGTGACATCTTATTTAGAGTCTTAGATTAACCAGATGGCATGAGCTGGATCATGACTCACAGCCAGGTTTCTACCTTTTCTCACCTTGCAATGAGGAAAAATGTATAAATAGAGTTAGCAACTGACTGTTCCAAAGTACCCTGAGGACAGACAGTCTCTTCTCTAATAAGGAGATACTTTATCCAGAGTGACAAATTGCTCAGAAGGTCATATTTTCTCCATGTGATCAGGCTGAATTTTATGATGTAGCAGGTTGAGAGAGGGACTATTTCTGCAATCAGGACAGCACACCATGAGCCCAAAGGGCTTTGTTCAGAGGCAGGAGAGATGCTTGAAGACTATAATGAGGAGGAAGATTGGTCTGAAGCTCCCTTCAAGAGAACACTCCATCTGTATCTCTCCAACTGTGGTAAGCCCATGGATGGGTTTGTGTTCCTCTCGTGGAAGGACAATTAGGAAACATATGAATTCTGCAGCACCCCACATATTTTATTCTAAATGACACATTAATTTATCTAATTCTCATTCAGTTTTAAAATATAAGAATCATGAAATCCTAAGTATTTTATATATTTTTTGACAATTATATAATAATGTATTCAAGCAACATGCAAATCAGAAAAAAAAGACAACTGAAGTTTACATAAGGGTACAGCCAACCCTCATGAAAGTGTAAAGCCTTTTTTCTATGAATTGATTAAACAAAATATGAACATTAATATCACTATGAAGAAAGAATGAAATCATTTATAAACTCTCTAAAAAGAAGTATCTAAAATTTTTCTATATGTACTTCCTCACATTTTTCCTATCAGTTTTTATATACTCTATTCAAAAATAAGTTCATGTTGTCATCTTTATTAACTTATTTTTTTTGTTTGTTTGTTTTTGAGATGAAGTCTTGCTTTGTCACCTAGGCTGGAGTGCAGTAGCACAAGCTAGGCTCACTGCAAGCCTCACCTCCTGGGTTCACACCATTCTCCTGCCTCAGCCTCCCAAGTAGCTGGGACTACAGGCACCTGCCACTACACCTGGCTAATTTTTTATATTTTTAGTAAAGACGGGGTTTCACCATGTTAGCCAATACGGTCTAGATCTCCTGACCTCGTGATCCGCCCGCCTTGGCCCCCCAAAGTGCTGAGATCATTAACTTATTTTGTAAACTTAAGAGTTTAACATTGACATGCTTCTGCATTATTCATGTTTCCATATTCTTAAATTCATTCTGTCATGATATGTTGAAAGCTAGGTTGTATTAAATCAAATCAATGTATTGGTTCTTAACCAATCTTAGATCTATCTATCTATCTGATATGTTTTGGATGTCTCCTCCAATTCTCTTGTTGGGGCACAATCCCCGGTGTTGGATGTGGGGCTTGATGAGAGATGTTTGGGTCATGAGGATAGATCCCTCATGGCTGGGTGCTGTCTTCACAATAGTGAGTGCGTGCTTGTGAGACCTGGTTGTTTAAAACTGTGTGGCACTTCCCCCTGATTCTGTTGCTTCTTTTGCTCCCTCTCTCACTATGTGAAATGCTTGCTCCCCCTTTTCCTTCTGCCATGATTATAAGCTTCCTGAGACCTCACCAGAGACTGAGCAGATGCCAGAGCCATGCTTCCTTACAGCCTGCAGACACATGAGCCAATTAAGCCTCTTTCCCTTATAAATTATCTATTCTCAGATATTTCCTTATAGCAATGCAAGAACAGCCTAAAATGCTATCTGTCCATCTACATATATATATAATAGGAATTGGTTCATGCAATTGACTGAGAGGTCCCACTCTGCAAGCTGAAACACCAGGAAAGCTGATGGTGCAATTCATTCCAAGTCTAAAGGCCTGAGAGTTGGCAGGGATACTGGAGTAAGTTCTGGTCTTTGTCCAAAGAACGGAGAACCAGGGTCACTGATGTCTGAGTGAAAAAGGAATTGGTGTCCCAGCTCAAACAAAGACCAAATTAGCCCCTTATCCACTTTTTGTCCTATTTAGGCCCTCAAGGGATTGGACAATGCCTACCACCATTGTTGAAGACAATCTTCTTCACTCAGTCTATCAATTCAAATGCTACTCTGCCAGAAAAGCCATCACAGATGCACCCAGAAGTAATGTTTTGCCAGCTCTCTGAACATACCTTAGCTCAGTCAGGTTGACACATAAAATCAACCGTCATAATGATGTTTTTAGTTTTTTAAAATTATCAACAATGCTCTTCTGAATACTTATATATTTATATTTCTACACAGTTTTAAGATCATTTATTTGGTTAAATTCTTAAGGGGGATTCTTAAGTCAAATGATAGAGATATACGTTTCCATTAATTTGCTTGGCAAATGAGGAACAAAGAGAGGGTAATTTAGCATTTTTCACCCTTTGTCCTTAGCTATAACTTATGCCATAAATATGCTAAGATAGATATACATACACACAAAACATTAGGTAAATAACTAATGTCTTAATTAAATTTTCATGTCTAATAATATGTGAAAGTTACTTTTATCATCCTGTTTTCCAAATTAGGATCATTTTTGAGAAAAAAGTCTTTTTCATAACATATAGTCTTAAAACACCTTATATCTTAGAAGATGACTACACACATAGCTACACACACACATTGACTTTCACAGCACAGATGGCTTTCAATAGCATTTTTGTGTACTGTCCTCCCAAATAACACATTATATATATACACACACACACACAGTATGTGTATATATATAGATAAATAGATGAACGTTTAGCTATATATATATATGCATATATATATATACATGATATTTATTACTGATTCCACATCATTCTAAAGTATACTGGTGAGCAAATTAGAAATGTCATTAATTTTACATTGTACTAAAATATATTGATGAGAAATTTGGATTCATATTTAAGAGGGAGTTTATTTTAGTAGCACAAACATGTCACATGAAACCTAACATGCAGAACTAAAATGTTGCCTTTGGGACAGAAAGCTAGGCTAAGCTTAGAGAAAGTTCTTCCAAAGACCACCATATCTGCTGAAATCCAGATGAATTCGTCCTAGATCTGCAAGCACCATAGGGAAACAAAGATGGGTCACTGTTGCATAGTCTCAGGCACACACTCTAGGGATAGTTTCTTACACACTTACACACGTGCTTACACACATAGATGTGTGCATCTCCACATGCTCTATGTACTATTCTTAAATATATTTCCACTGGTCTTCTGGGGGTAAAGCCTAGAGAACTAGCCTAGTGGAGTGATGAAGCCTGCTGTCACTGGAGTCAAAATGCCTATATATATATATATTTTAATTTATTTATTATTATACTGTAAGTTGTAGGGTACATGTGCATAACGTGCAGGTTTGTTACATATGTATACTTGTGCCTTGTTGGTGTGCTGCACCCATCAACTCGTCATTTACATCAGGTATAACTCCCAATGCAATCCCTCCCCCCTCCCCCCTCCCCATGATAGGCCCCGGTGTGTGATGTTCCCCTTCCTGAGTCCAAGTGATCTCATTGTTCAGTTCCCACCTATGAGTGAGAACACGTGGTGTTTGGTTTTCTGTTCTTGTGATAGTTTGCTAAGAATGATGGATTCCAGCT